>NW_026096207.1:0-878 GCF_023614345.1 Adelges cooleyi | reverse complement strand
TCTCCCCCTCCCCTCTCGCCATAGGACCTCGACAAAAGCTGCGAGAAAAAATTCAAGTTTTTTTTTTTTTTTGCATCGATAATAATAGTTATTACTATTGAATTTCCAGTATTTCAAGTGCAACGCCACTTCCGAGCATATACGATACGTAATAATTGCAACTGCACCTGTACGCCGAGCACGAGCAGTTAACCTTTAAAGACGTGTACCCGGTATTTTATTATTATTATTATTATTCAAATCGTTTTCCTCAGCCGACGGTAATATAAAAAAAAAAAAAATCGAATAAAGAACCAACATATAATATTATTATATTGTAACAATTATACTTATGTTATACTATTATTATTATTATTATTATACCGTCCCAGTTAGTACATGTCGGCGGCAATGTAGGTAATCAATACACGGTCGGTTGCAGATGTTGCGTAGGTATGTATGATTCCAGTGTATAATTAAAAAAATATGATTTGTTTCGGCAAAGCAAAAATAAAAACTAAAAAAAAAAACCCAGTAATGCAAATCCAGTCGTGCAACGAGGCGTTTTATTAATTTTTAAGTTGGGAGAAGGGCGAGGGGGAATCGGTGGAGCCGACATGTCTTATTCGGACGGCTATGAATAATTCAAATAGTTTTTCTAGAACACAAGAAGACCGAACACAAGAAGTCGAGTCTTCGACTGGTCGAAGAAGACCAGTTTGTCTTGCCGATGAGTATACATATTTATATAAATATAAATATATGTATATGATATAATAATATGTGTGTAGCATCAAGTCGAACGGGGAAGAGGAGATTAGTGTAAAACATGGTCTGGCCCAGTCTGTACATCAGAAAAGTTAAGCCTATGAAAGTGTCCAAAAATTAGAGAAGTTCAA
>NW_026096206.1:0-2264 GCF_023614345.1 Adelges cooleyi | reverse complement strand
CCCGTCCCCTTCTGAAAATCTAAAAAACTATACATCCCCAAACTTAAAACAGACTTAAATCCGCCTTAATCGTTTCTAGTACAATATTGCCTTAACAATGGTTTTTATGTTGTTATTTATGTTTGTATGTAGAAAATAATAACCTATGTGATTATTTGTCTATAAAGTGATTTATATAAATCCTACATATATATATGGATTTGAAGCGTGTACTTGTAGAATTATACAATAATTCCCAGAGAGACTGCACAAGTCGGAGAGCTTTTGTTTTTTTTTTATCATTCATAAAGTCTCCAAACGAGCAGTGTGACCACCAAGTGTGTGTCGGGAGGAATGGATGCGGTGTCTTGGTGTATTTGTTTACACCGAGTCAAAGACGGTAGAACCCGATACGTGTATGATTAATGGTATGGTAATACCATATTTTCTACCCGGCAAAATAATATGATGATTGTCGTTATAATAATAATAATAATAATAACACCGTGAGGGATTATCTCTGCCTGCCTGTTTAGCTGCTCATCGCACCGCGGTCGAGTAGGTTAAAAAAAAAAAAAAAAAAAAAAACGTGAAGGCGATTTGTAACGACGTGACTGGGGCGAGGTTTTTTTCTTACCAGAGTCGTCTCCGGACCGGTTTGAAACGAGGCCAAGACAACGGTGCGCGTGTCTCCGGGATACCTTTATAGTAGTAATATTAGTATAATATTATATTATATACACACATATATATATAATATACCGCACACGTCTATTATTATCTTTTACATCTCTTTCTCACCGCGGGTAATTATAATATTTCGAGTGGTCGTTGCGCGAGATTGCGTCAATCGGTGTAAGTACAGCTCGGTGAAAAAATTTAACAGCCAACCAAAGGCTCGACGCCAATAATAATTAATTGACAACAAGGACGACCAACACCAGACGTATAGTGATTAGTGCGAAAGCTTGGGAAAATTAACTTCTTTAGAATACACAAGTCAAACCGCAGTAGGCGCAGCAACCGGCCAAGGGAATCGATTTATAGTTGAAAAATCGGTTAAAGTAATACAAATCAATATATCAAAAAAAATTACACGTCTGTTCATAGAGTTATTAAAGTTATTTAACTTAGGACGGGCAGAAGGGTGGAGTGTAGTTTTATTTTTGAACTGCGCACGTCACTGGACCGCATTACATTTTCCGTCCTAAATTTTTAGTTAAAGTTCTAACAACTTTAAAAGTCATTAATCAAAACAGGTTACCGTCCCAGTCATTTAGCCGTATAAGTTGACGTTTTTGACTTTGTGAACACAAAAGTTCGGTTCATTTTTGTACTCTTGCTGTTTCATCAGCTCGCGTTAAGCTTAAGTAAATCATTCAAGATGATAAAGCCTAATATTGATAACATATTATTATATCTATGGGTTTAACACACGAGGAATGTGGGATTGATTGTTGGAAAATATACCGAATTCGGACTGACTAATAACCATACAAGTATGATTAGCAGTACTGGGTCATAGTTAACCAATCACCCTGTACACGTGCACTGTGACCCGTTCAAACCGAACGTTAAGTAATCTACGAGGATCCACCCGTCGTATACATCACACACACACACGGTGGACCCTGTTTAAGTACGCCGATCTCTTGACACTAAGCCGAGGATTGCCGTCATAGAATTTACGAGGGTGAAACGCTCTTTATATTACATGGAGCTTTTGCTTTTCCCTCACTGTCTTTCCGTTTACCCGATAATAATTCATTCAGCGCCGCCGCGCTCGTCTCGGCAAACAAAGACAAATTCCGTGTCGCTAATGTTGTAATATGTTTCGGCTTAGTCCCAACAGACTTCTCTCGGCCGACCGTCTCTCGGTGTAAGCAGCGCATTAGCTTAATAGCGTATGATATTATACAGAATGATTGTCGTGGCGCACATTTCGCACATTAGCCTGATTCCGGTGGAGTGCGGGGCGGCCCTCAAGGGCTGTGAGAATTTCCACGAAAACTCTGCCATTATCTTGGTCGGGTTTTTGGGAATGCAAGAATTTCGTTTTGATGTACATACAATTAGGTGAAAATCACTTATGCGATGTGACTTATGATTGAATAGTAAAACACGTGCAAAAATTCACCTCATGGCCACGTTTTTACACATTACCTATAACCGCTTCCCAGATAAAGTCATCGACGTTGTGGTCGGTTTAATAGAAACGCAACAACGTTGGGAGACAAAAAACACCCTTTAGTAGACATTGCTGCCTAACCTAACCCCTTGAGACG
>NW_026096205.1:0-1635 GCF_023614345.1 Adelges cooleyi | reverse complement strand
AGTGTATGAGGAATGGCTATTAATTGGGATTTTTTTTTTACCTTTGTTATTGAACCATACCGATTCTGACCGACGAATTATGTTGATTTGAATTACATTCTAAATGGATAATTTTTGAGACATGCTAAACAACATAATGGCCCATATTATATCATTATATACAATATTTTTTAAAGAAAACTAGATAAATTAACTAGATTAGTTCCCCCTGCCCGCGTTGTTGATGATCACCCCGACAAACGTTTAGGGTAGCGCCATCGCAAAGCCTCAGTGTAATATGTGGTGTTTGGCGCCAGTGTGACACAATATGTGCACTCTCAATATTCATACAATGTATCTAATAACCATTAACGATAAATCAACAAAGACTGAAAATTAAGTATGAACAACCGTCGTTGTAAAATGTGCACTTTTTTTTTAGGCCGGCAGTCGTTTTAATTTGATACCGCGCCTGACCATATGTCTTAATAGTTTTTTAAGTGTTTCTCCAGACGACTATGTAACACACACACACACAAAGTCAAGTGCGACCAGTTTCGACGAGTAAACACCATTGCCCGCAGCCGCTTGGGCATACTTAGGTCGTCTGGCCCCCGTTAACAACAAACAATTATTGTGAAATTTATATCAAAATTCAAACCGTCCGGGAGGTCGTTTTTCAAGCGACATTGTGAACTCTCTTCGCTTCCGCAACACACACACACACGTTTGTTGTGTATACAATATAATAATATATACTTGAGCCAGAATAATAGACGAGACTTACGGGTCAAGTATATCCCCCAGCTCCGCCGATACGGCTCTAACCGATAAGACACGTTTACTCCATCATCATCTCATACACACGAGGGTGTAATAGCGACGACCACCACGCCATCGACTGGTCTATGCAGTGTGTGTGGTTGGTATACCTATTATTATTATTATTTTTTTTTTTGCTTACATTTAATAAGATAATGTGTGCACGCGGGAAAGGGACAATTTGCACGTTCAGCCCAGAGTGTCGTCAAAGGATTAAAAATAACATAATATAATACAACGTGCGATCCGCCGACATGATAGTAATATACATTATTATGCTGCGTCTAGTAGTTTCAACAAGAGCGCGGTGACAATAACCCGGCGTTCGGTAAAAAGAAAACCGATATTAATGACCAGACGTTTGCTGGGCTTGGACAAAAAAAAAACCCTCCAATTTGCAAACTATCTGCCAAAAGGATTGACACGCTCGAAACGCTCAAGTTTTCGACCATTGCCGAGCACTTATTATATATTATCACTATTGCGATGGGTTGCACCCTTTTATGGTTGTCACACGATTCGCCGCCCCTTCTTTACCATCGCGGAGACAAGTCAGCTCATCAAGGCGGTGAGAGTTTAACCGATTTTACTTGTCGCCGACAACTTGATGAACGACCGCCGCTAACCCTCTTCTCCCGGCGTTTGAAAAGTCAAAAAATTATCTTTACAACTACATCTCGACGGAGAAAAAAAAAAGTAAAACGTATACACTCCGGACGTTGGTTCATAATAAAAAAACAAAATAGAAATCGTTTAAGCGCCTCTACACAATTGCTAAAAGCTCCGCAGTCACGTAGTTGTTACGGTTTTTAAAACGTCCACCTACTTTGCGCG
>NW_026096204.1:0-270 GCF_023614345.1 Adelges cooleyi | reverse complement strand
ACCCGTAAATAATTATTTTAACTATTTACAGCAGCGCCCGTCTATCGTTTCCTTTGTGCCACGCGCGGTCGTCTTAAAAGCTCCGATAAATTTCCGAAAGACGGGCGCGGGTTAAACTTGAACACCGGACGAGAAAAAAAAAGATAGAGAGAGAGAGAGAAAGGGACCCGTACGTCTCTCTAATGGCGCATTGTTGTCCCGGTCGGATCATGTTGTAGTGTATACCCGAAGAAATCGGTTATATTAATAATTACCCCGTTTTATGTGCGC
>NW_026096203.1:0-3754 GCF_023614345.1 Adelges cooleyi | reverse complement strand
CAATACTATTTCAGGTATATAGTTATTTAACTCGTCGGTGTTTATGTCAATCTCTTCGTCCGTGTCTCTATCTCTTGTGTCTATGTCGCTAAAACGAATTATACATAAAAAAACAATTGTATTATTAACACTAGCTGTTGTTAAACTCGACTAGCCAGCTACTATTTTGTCAAGCTTTAGTACTTGTATATAAGGCGTTCTGGAAATAACTCTTCTTCGTCGTCCGTCAAGAAGTCTTCGTTTATGTCTGTTATATGATCAAATAAGAATTTGGGTGGATCTCTTTCTAACGGTGCCATTTTAGCTAAAAAGTGACAATATTTTCTAACTTAGTCCTATGATAATATAATTCAAATACTGTGTTTAAAAAATAAGCTCCGAACGCATGTCGCGTGACTTTGATTTGAGACAACTCTAAGAATATTATATGTACATATTGAAAAACATACTTTATCTTTTAAAAAAAATGTACAAGTTTTAAAAGTGAAAATAATTAGTCATTTAGTTTATTAAATTGCTTTTGGTAAGATAAAATTATCAGCTTTTCTTTTTCAAAATTCCTTCAGTAATAAATATTATTAAAACGTCGGATCAAGAAAGCTACAATATACAGCCGACGCATGTTGTTAAATTAATTTTTTTTACTAACTAAAAATGCATTTTTTTCTAAAACAGTTTTTTAGTATCTATACTAACAACAGAACACTTAAATTTCTATGACTGTTAGAGTTTTATTAAATAAGTACATCCTAAAAATCTAAACCTAGTCGTACGAACACATATCATAAAAATGTGTATCATAGAAATAATTATTAAATATAAAAACGTAACGAGAAGAGAAAAAAAAGTATGTGGACACTATTGTACTAATTGAGAATAGTATTTTATCTTTAGTTTATAACATCATCTTAAAATAAGAACTTACCTGTAATCGGTCACCGTTGTATAAAAAATCAAAAGAATGAAACTTAATAAATATATAAAAAAAACAATGAAATAAACAAAAAAACAATTAACACAAAATACAAAAGTGTTACAAGTAAATACAGAATGTAAATATACAAAAATAATAAAAAATGTAGAAAAAACTGAAAATAATTATGCAATAAAAGTGTAAATAACAAGAATAAGTAAGTATAAGTTTGATATGATAATCGAAATAAGCTTTTTGATTTAACAGAGGTTGGTTAGAATAATTCAAAGTGTTTATCCGGGCTGTCAAGATCAAAATGCGAAGAAAACCGTGTTGTTTACAAGGTACAAGACAAAAATTGCCTTGACGACCAAACGGTGAAATTATTATTAAAAATTTTAATGTTATTTTATCTAAAAAGTGACAATATTTTACTTAGTCCTAAGATATAATTAAAACACTGTGTGACTTTGATTTGAAATAACTTTAAGAATATACAAACATAGGTATTCGAAAACATATTTTACCTTTTGAAAAAAATGAACAAGTCTAGATTTTTTTTAGTACTACCAACAGTACACTTAAGGTTCTGTGACTATTTATAAACTGTCCTTTAACAATAAAGAAATACTAGCGAGAACCATTGTAAAACCCAACAATATAAGTCTTTTACTGTTTTTTTTAAAGTTAAATTAAATAAGTACGTCCTAAAAAACTTACCCTAATCGCACGAACACAAACAATCATATAAATGTGTATAGTAATAATAATTAGTGAACGTGACGAGATGTGGAAAAAAGTATATGGACACTAATATTAATTGAGAATAGTATTATACCATTAGTTTAGAATAACATCTTATATATTAAAAGTTATCTAAGATCGGGAAATGTATCGTCAAAAAAAGAAAGAAAATTAACAAATTAACACAAAAACAATTACTTACTTACCTGAATACTAATTCGGAACGCTATAGTTTTGTTGAAGACAATATCCAATATTGTTAAGTTTCAATTAATAATTTATTGTTCCAAATAACACAAAATAATTATTATGGAAAAAACACAATTTTATAAAAAGTAATTTGTAGCTTTTTTTATTAATTGTAACTTGTTTATTAGGATATTTAAAAAAAACATTTGTAACTTTATTTGTACTTATGTTTGATTAGATAAGTATAATTAATTATTTCTAAATGCACGACTTTTTTTTGATAATTTAAAATATATTGTAACTATTTTGTACTTATTTTATTTCATTTTTATTTTAATAATACAATATAGACCAAGGCCCAGTGACATATAAATTTATGTAACTACTATTATAACTACTTTTGTTTTATAAATAAGAAAGTTATGTTGTCTGATCTTTTAAAATTATTTTGTAAAGCTAAATAATTTAAATGCATGTATGTAGATGAATTTACTGTGGTTTTGAAGTTATAAATGTAACTTTTCTCTATTTATAAGTAAAAACTAATGGCCCATTGGTTAAGAAATTGGACATAATTGACAATGGGAAGTAAAACAAAGTATACTTTACCATTATATGTAGGAAGACAATTTTTTATTCGAAAAAATTGTAAAACAATTATTCAAATAGTTTTCAAAAAAATAATTCGAATGATTTTTCTACTTAAATAAATTGTACACAAATTACTCAAAAAACGTTTTATTCGAATAAGAATCAGCAAAACTCTGATGTACGTCCTCTTTTTTCCCTTGTCAGTTTATTCATTCATTTTATAAGTCATAGCACGGTCGTTTTCCGTACTGGTGTACAAAAACAACGCCGCGCCGTTCCTTATACCGACCTTAGAACATTCCGGCGTTGCAGTTTGCCTATACGAAACGCCGTAAATTCAATAATTCCACCAAAACACACATATACCATAAACAACATCATTACAGTCATAGTAAACGAATAGATTGTTGAAAATTCAAACACTACAATGTATTAAAATTGTTCGTCTACATATATTTTATGAAATAAAAACTTTTATGTTCGTATAAGGAATGAAGGTTAACATTTTCAAAGTATTGAAAAATATTGATAAAAATTGATAACAAAACGAGCCGCTAAAATAATTTAACTAATCTTTTACAGTTAAATTTCTTTTTTTTTGTGTTTAAAATAACGACCATATTAATAAATTATGTATGTCTATATTATTAATGATGATTTTAAATTGATTAGTGGTTTAAATTTGACAACAGAAAAATAAAAGTTGTCACAGTGTCAAACAAAGTTTTACAGTAGCGGGATATTGTTTTAGTCAATAATAATAATAGTAAAATATTAAAATTAAAATATTAGAAACTTCAAATTTGGTCTCATAAAAAGTTAGGTAGAAAAAGGCAAGTAAAAAAAAAACCAGTACAGTGGGGTCGTGGCATAAGTGATTTTATCCGAGAGGACTAGTACAGTAGAGTATAGGCTTAATGGAATCAAAACAATGAGGAAACGGAGAGGTCACAGGTCTACAGGAACTATTATAAATAAAAGTAATACAATTGAATAAAATCACTTTCAAATAAACGCTTTGATGCTTATTGTAAATACAGAACCTCAGTTTAAAACTTTCTAACTTAACTGATTTATACTGTGTTTGGTTTGGATTGTACTGGCTAGAAAATACTAACTACCGATTTGCATCGAAGCGTTTTTTTCGAAAGTGATTTTATCACTTTCAGATTTAAAAATTCCTGTAACCTGTGACCTCCCCGTCACCACTATGCCCCGACCTAACTATGCTCCGTCCCCACTATGCCCCGACCCCACTGTACTGGTTTTTTTTGCAAAAACGTAGTGGACCAAATAACACCATATACAATGTCTTGT
>NW_026096202.1:0-1568 GCF_023614345.1 Adelges cooleyi | reverse complement strand
TTTTTAACGTTAAATTTATCTTTAACATTATTTAGGTCCAGTGTTTACATACATATCGAAGATGTGGAAAAGAAGCGGTCAACCTGTAGTGCAGATACAATTTTGGCGGATTCACTTACAATAAGGTTAGATTTTCTATTTAAAACACACCACTCAATACAATATTATTAGTTAGTAGTACTAACTTAGTACAATCCAGTTAGTATAATCTAGTAGTGGCCAACATGAGAGAATTCGTGCCAACAAATATTTCTCTGTATATTAAGATGGTTTTTTTATGGTGACTTTACTAAATTCCTTTAAAAGCCAACCATTTTTGTGAACGTAGTGATAGTGTTAATTTTTGGATGTAGTTTCTATTGGAATTCTCACACCCCTGAGCCTCACTCCTCTGTATTTGGTCTTATGGACTCGCCGGATAAATGACCAGCAGAACGTGTATGTGACAATCTTTTTTGGTCAAAAATCAAACGTTTGATTAAAACTTAAATAATTTTTTTTTTTTATCACAGTATCGCCCAGACTGAGAGGGCGACGCTTTCGCTTTGCTTCCCTCCCAGCCTGACATCATTTATTTTTAAAATAAACTAATTAATTACAATAAACGTCCCCACTATGCCCCGACCCCACTGTACTGGCTTTTGTTGTTTTGATTTTGGGTTGGTATGTGTAGGTTGGTACGCATGAAGTGGTGTTCTGGCAGGGGCCGCGTGGTGAGGTGGGGGGGGGGGGCTGGATTGGAAGATTTTTTCGCAATTTTAGGATTCAAGAGCTAAAAATGTGTCTAACATACTATACCTAATGGCAAATGAAAATTCAGGACAATTTGGAAGTAAAATAATATTAATTTAAAAAAAATATTTTTAAGTATAAATAACAATTACAATAATGTAGAATACTTTCTGCACACTCTCTTATAAAACCACCGAAATCTGGCAGCTGTACTATCTTTGAAGGTTTATTAAAATTATTAATTAATTTAATTTAATTTAGATCAATTTTATTATACATATGTTTTACTATTAGCAACGAATAATCGAATAAATATAGCAGTTTTGAAAATCATAATAAAATATCCATTAAAATCTTAAGGTAGAGAACAAAAGCTTATACAATTGAAAAATAGAATAGATATTGTTGTTAATGAAAGTGGCAGTGAGTTAGAAGACATTTTCGTGTTAGAACCTAATAATTATTCAGACTCAAAATTGTTTTATTGTACTGTTTACTTTATAGCCAGATATGAATTTGTTTTAAAATATTTAAAAAAGTCTAATTTAAATCTAATTTTAAATATTCATCGACATTTTTATTTTTAGGTGTATATCAAAGCTTTTAATAAAAAAAATGCAATGTATACATGTATTGTACAATATCTATATACATGGTTTAAACAATTTTAGTGGTAGTACTTCTGTAGAGGTAGATTTAGTAAATTTAATGTCCTTAGGTTACTTAACTCGTCCAAATCCAAACTTGTATTTGATGCTAAGAAATTTGGAAGAATGTTTTGAAAAATATGCATAATAAAAATATTTAATATATATATATTTAATTCGGTTTAACGA
>NW_026096201.1:0-2546 GCF_023614345.1 Adelges cooleyi | reverse complement strand
TCATCTAGAAATACACCTACCCCTTCTAAATTTGCAGTGGCAAGCTCCATAGCTTTCTGTAATTCACCTGTTGAATTTTTGTACCAAATGGATTTCGAGTGTAACTGAATAAACCTTTGTGTGTGTTAATGTAAGTATATTTTCGATCTATCTCTTTAATTACGATTTGTTGGTACGTATCTTTAAGATCAATTTTAGAAAAATAATTTGAACCGCTAATGTTTGCGTATGTTCTATTTTAGACAATGGATACTCTGTTTCCTCCAAAACTGGGTTAATTGTAATTTTAAAATCACCACAAATTCTTACTGTGCCGTCAGATTTTAAAATTGGAACAATAGGTGTTGCCTATTCACTGTAGTCAACAGGAACTAGAATTTAATTGACTACTAAACCATTTGTCTCTACTTTACTTTTTAACGCTAAAGGAATTAACCTGGGTTTAAAAAATTTGGGTATGGCCCCTTTTTTAATATTTGATGAAATTTCATATTTATTAAATGTCTCTAAATCAACTTTAAACAGTTCTTCAAAGTTTTTTAATATTTGATACAGATCTAAATTATCACTGTCATTTATATTTTTATATAAGGGTGAGTAATTAATTGTACGTAAATAATTTCTTAGGAGGAGGAGTGGCCGAGTGGTAAGGCGACAGTGTGTTAGCGCTCACTGTCGCTGGTTCGACACTCGGTCACAGGTGCTCCATTTGCTGGGCGAGCAATCGTCCGGTGAAAAAGAACCGCCAGCCCCTCTTTCCGGTGACGGGTTGACGACCCGTCCCGGAAGCGAATTCGTCAAGAAACCATTTCATGATGGCAGTGTTTGGGCTTCATGGCCCGTTAAGCTACACGATGATGATGATGAAATCATTTCTACCTATCAAAGGAGGGTCTCCCTTTTCAATGACATATATACACATTTTAAAAGCCTTGTTTGAATATTTCGCATTTATCATACGAATTAGAAGTTATATATTTTTTTTATGTTATGTTGATGGTTTTTCTCGTATTACCGAATATATTTCAAACGTTTCTGAAAAACCCATAAGCATTGATGATCTTTTAGAACCGCGGTTGCGTTGAAAAGGCCATGAAGAAATCATTGCCAAAATTGTCAATTTATATTAAAAAATAACATAAATTATTTAGTCGCCATAAAAATGAAAAACAATATAATAATTATTATATGGCTTCATTAGACACTGCCGTTGGCCGGAATAAATAAAACTAATACTAAACAAGTGTCCTATTTTCCCTTTAGTGGTTGTACAGTTTTAAGATTTTAATCTATTAATTCAACAGTGGATATTTATATAAAAATTATAATAACCCAGTTTTATCTAACTAAATGATTTAAAGTCTTTCAAATACTTTACGGTTATTGTAGAAATCTCATTTTTTTTTAATATTTCAAAAGGCTACGGATCTTTGGATTGACGTTATAAACTTAAAAGTTCAGTCAAATTCTCTTTTACCAAAAAATAGCTTAACAAGCATAACTAAATTAATATACAGATTGCTATAAGAGATTCAAAATCACCCCTTCCTAAATCCTGTTACCCGAGGGCGGAAAAATCACAATGACCTGAAAATATCATTGTATGGTAAAAATAAAAAATAATTCACGTAGGTGGTTTTATCATAACTTTAAAAAAATCGTCAACAAGTCATGTTGGCCTTGAAATTCTAAAGACCATGAGTATTTGTCGTACACAGTTATTAAAATGCAAGTTTAACATGGGTATCTAAAAACTAGACACAGTCCTTTGGCTTTGTATAATACTTTTAACACAAACGAGCACTGTATTTCATGTGTGCAAACAGTGTAAAATTTAAACGCACATTGAATCACACTAGTGTTTTTTTAAAGTAAAAGAACTATGTTTTCGAGTAAACGCTTAGGCAAGAATTCAGTAAAAAATAATTTAATACAAAAATCCAGTACGCAGGGATGAAGTGAAATTTCTATCAGTCATTCGACTGATACATTAAACTAGCGATATCATATTATTGACTAGATTGTAATTTTTAATCACATATAATGAATTCCAATAAGAGTTTCCAAAAATTATTCAATTTTTTGTTGATTGGGTAATCTGATAAAAATTTCTTATGTTTTTTTTGTTATTCCATTCTTTATACCATGGAGTTCATTAAAAATATGTAGATAATACCCGTTGTTTGAACAATTAAATCTAATTAAATTTTAAAAATGCAATTAACCACCAATAATTTGAATAAAAATCCACCGTTAGTTGTTCCCGCACGTTAGCCGAACTCAATAAACACAAAATTACAATTGAAAACGTGATATCTATATATTTAATTATATATATATATATATAGTCGGTAACGTTAAGCGTTTGCACAGGTTTTCCAATTGACCCCCAGCCCAATGACATATTTATGTTAAAAAATTAGGGGCCTCATTTAGGTCAAGACGAACCAATAAGTCCACTGATCAACGGAATGTCGCAGAAGCCTGTTATATATATATATATATATATATATATATATATATATATATATATATATATATATATA
>NW_026096200.1:0-3812 GCF_023614345.1 Adelges cooleyi | reverse complement strand
CAATGTACATATTACTTTTTTTAAAATGTCGATTTTGTTCCAAATTTCTATGGAATATTCTTCGGATAAAGTACTATACAACGTAAACGGAAAAACGTTGACAAACCAAAACAATATCTTTATATATTAAAATTGTATTAATTTATTACTATAGTTATAATCAAATTTTCATCGATAACTGCTAGTCTGTTGTTATTATATTTGTCAAAAGTAAGTAAGTAAACTCGTAATTTTTAATGTCTAGTAATAATCATTATCTTCGTGCTTCTGTATGTCTGTGTATATACTCCTACAGAAATAATATAAATGCGACCCCAGATACAATTAAAGTAATATCATTTACCTGTCCGCGCGTTAGGCGATAAAATTTTAGATAGTATGGAATCAATAATAGTGGTTACACCGCAATACGTCGCCCGACATAACGTCGCCGGACAAAAAGTCGACAAAACGTCGCCGGACAAAAAATTGACAAAACGCCGCCCCTAAAAAGACCGCCTCCCAGTAATGCCAACACTAACAATATGTGTGTACAATATACGATTATCAATGGTGCTAGTTGTGCTGCCAGCATGAAATATTATTAAGGAGTAAATAGTAATCATCCATCTGATTTGATCATATTAATTTTTAAACATTTATTATTATAGTTAAATGACGATTGTTAATAGCATATACCTGTGCTGTTACAAACATTTTAGGTTACATTTGACTTATAAATTTAAAATGTAGTACAGGTAAACCGTACGTATAATTCCCTAAATTAGAATTCGTCTTGGGCAGCTTTTTCCACTGCATTCACGGTAACCACGCCACAGCGTTGAATATATATCTCTATGACTCCATATCGATGCTAAAAAAGCAAAAGGTCGTAAACGTCTCAGGGTAAGCCGACTGGATTGGACAGTATTTAAATAATTTTCCAGACAACATAAAAACGTTTTACAGAAATACAGAATATCTGAATATGCTACCGTTTGTGCTTCAAAAAATGAAAGTGTTGAACAAACGTTACTTTGGATAATGAAAATGGATTATGAAAGTGATAATCAATTATCCGAAACAGTAGGTTTGAATAAATGTAACAATTGATTTGTTCTCTAAAAATCTCTCACTGTAATAGTAATTCTTGTGTCATTCATTGTAAAAGTGAATTATCTCTTTGTAATTGAATTTTGAAACAACGAGCTTTTTAAAAATTAATGTATAGCAATAAAAAAAAAAAAAAATAGAAAACGCTGAACTAATACTTGTACCTACCTGATTTTATTCAATTTTATCACTTTTATTTATAATAATTCTTGTAGACCTGTAACCAGAATTTTAATAATAATTAAGTCATAAATGATAATACTTTATTTTATGACTAGATCAAATCTCGTGAACATTTAACATCATGATACTGCTCCTATGCTATTATTAAAAATACAAAATTTTTAAAATCTCCATAAAAGGTTATTGTTAAATAACAGGCAACAGCCGACCACTAGTGGCTATACACGTTAATAAATGTATAGTTGTGTAATTAATGTATAGCAAAAAAAAAAAAAAATAGAAAACGCTGAACTAATACTTGTACCTACCTGATTTTATTCAATTTTATCACTTTTATTTATAATAATTCTTGTAGACCTGTAACCAGAATTTTAATAATAATTAAGTCATAAATGATAATACTTTATTTTATGACTAGATCAAATCTCGTGAACATTTAACATCATGATACTGCTCCTATGCTATTATTAAAAAAACACAATTTTTAAAATCTCCATAAAAGGTTATTGTTAAATAACAGGCAACAGCCGATTGCTAGTGGTTATACACGTTAGTAATATTTAACTAATAAGATATATATATAGGTAAAGTTTGTTGTTTTCTCCATCACAGTACCAGTATACGATTTATTTTAATTTAAATGTAAGAAAATCGATTTTTCTTTAGAAAATATCAAGAAATTAATATACAGGATGAGGCAGTAAAACGGCGATTTTCTAATGTATTTAAATGGTAAAACCTGTTTCACTATCCCACCCTTTACATTTTAAGGATCTATGAAAAGGTTTTTTTAGTTGCATTTTATTTTGTAAATTGTCAATCTAGTAAAATAGAAGTATAATATAGCTTTGAAATAATATAATCTGTGAAGTATAAATAGTTTGTGTGAGATTGCTTTAATGGAAGTATATAATACATAAATATTAATTTTATTGAGATTAAGCGATTATAATTTAAACTATGGAGTACAAACGATTGAAACATGAATCGTCGACCATTCCAACAAAATATAACAAGACATTGTGTATGTGTTATTTGGTCCACTAAGTTTTTGCAAAAAAAAAAAAAACCAGTACAGTGGGGTCGGTGCATAGTGGGGACGGAGCATAGTTGGGTCGGGGCATAGTGGTGACGGGGAGGTCACAGGTTTACAGGAATTTTTAAATCTGAAAGTGATAAAATCACTTTCGAAAAAACGCTTCGATGCAAATCGGTAGTTAGTATTTTCAAGCCAGTACAGTCCAAACCAAGCACAGTGTAAACCAGCAAAGTTAGAAAGTTTTAAATGAAGATTCTGTATTTACAAATGAGCATCAAAGCGTTAATTTGAAAGTGATTTTATCCGAGAGGACTAGTACAGTAGAGTATTGGCATAATGTAATCAAAGCAATGAGGAAACGGAGAGGTCACAGGTCTACAAGAATTATTATAAATAAAAGTGATAAAATTGAATAAAATCGCTTTCAAATAAACGCTTTGATGCTCATTTGTAAATACAGAATCTTCATTTAAAACTTTCTAACTTTGCTGGTTTATACTGTGCTTGGTTTGGACTGTACTGGCTTGAAAATACTAACTACCGATTTGCATCAAAGCGTTTTTTCGAAAGTGATTTTATCACTTTCAGATTTAAAAATTCCTGTAAACCTGTACGCTCCGTCCCCACTATGCACCGACCCCACTGTACTGGTTTTTTTTTTTTTGCAAAAACTTAGTGGACCAAATAACACATATAAAATGTCTTGTTATATTTTGTTGGAATGGTCGACGGTTCATGTTTCAATCGTTTGTACTCCATAGTTTAAATTATAATCGCTTAATCTCAATAAAATTAATATTTATGTATTATATACTTCCATTAAAGCAATCTCACACAAACTATTTATACTTCACAGATTATATTATTTCAAAGCTATAATATTATACTTCTATTTTACTAGATTGACAATTTACAAAATAAAATGCAACTAAAAAAACCTTTTCATAGATCCTTAAAATGTAAAGGGTGGGATAGTGAAACGGGTTTTACCATTTAAACACATTAGAAAATCGCCGTTTTACTGCCTCATCCTGTATATTAATTTCTTGATATTTTCTAAAGAAAAATCGATTTTCTTACATTTAAATTAAAATAAATCGTATACTGGTACTGTGATGGAGAAAACAACAAATTTTACCTACATATATATCTTATTAGTTAAATATTACTAACGTGTATAACCACTAGCAATCGGCTGTTGCCTGTTATTTAACAATAACCTTTTATGGAGATTTTAAAAATTGTGTTTTTTTAATAATAGCATAGGAGCAGTATCATGATGTTAAATGTTCACGAGATTTGATCTAGTCATAAAATAAAGTATTATCATTTATGACTTAATTATTATTAAAATTCTGGTTACAGGTCTACAAGAATTATTATAAATAAAAGTGATAAAATTGAATAAAATCAGGTAGGTACAAGTATTAGTTCAGCGTTTTCTATTTTTTTTTTTTTTTTGCTATACATTAATTACACAACTATACATTTATTAACG